>NW_027202484.1:0-27500 GCF_024711535.1 Dipodomys merriami | reverse complement strand
TCCTTTCAGGTATTTTTGTCCCAAATGCTACAGCAGGTAATCATCTTACCTTCCATATATGTTTCCTATCTGCTTATATAGTTATTTGTTTTATTTATGTTTGAGCTGAAGCCCATAGATCTGATAGTCAGAAGGCATCCTGGACTCTGCTTCTCCTTCAGTGGTCTTTAGATGACTGGGTCCAACTCCTGAGCACACTAGTTACACTCGCTGGGTTGGAGCATAAGGACAAGTCTTCACTGGGAAATAAGAGGGAACTGTCTCCATGTATCATGTCAATGGGGTCTGCCCCACTTTCCTCCATTTCAATGCCGTTTCGTGTGTGTGCATTTTCTCTATAATCCTCGACTCATTGTTATCCCAACATAAAGCCATCATCCAGGAGGACGTGATTTCACATTTATTTGCTCACAGTGGTAAAAGATAAAGCATATATTTGAAAGACCGTAATACATACACCCTGAAGTCATTATTACAACTTCCTCTGTTAGCCCAATTTTTCTCCCCAGGTAAACATAGGGCTGTGAGTGCTGAGTTTCAAATATGATGCAGAGGAATTAAAATATTTTCTCTTCCTTTCAGTGAGAGATGGAGAAACATCTGAAGGAGCAAGAGACCAGAGAGAACATGGAGGTATAGTGGTGCCTGTGGATGGACCAGGCCTCTGTGGACTTTGTCTGAGGATGGACCCTGCCTGGGATGACTACCTCTAGATCTGAGTGGAGATTCAGGAAGCATGGATGTGACCCTCTACCATTGGGTTATTTGTGTTGGTTCATCCAGGACCATTAGATTTCCACACAGAGGTCTGATGCTGTCTTGGGTGATAAGTGTGTGATGGGGAGGAGTTGGGGTTAGCTGAACTTTGCTCTGTGTGCATTGGGGTCAGGAAGCTGAGGCTACAGAGCAGACAGATGAGATTTGTAGCAAGAGGGGGGCTGGGTCTCCTGGTGGACAAGTGGTGCAGTTTAGGGTTATTTGGGAAGAGATCTCCCCTCAAAGAATGAGGTGGGATTCTGGTGAGAGAAGCAATGAGGACTAAAGAGGGTAAAGTATAGGCACCTGGTGAATGATAGGGTTGATACTGATGCTGAATGAGAACTGAGAGGAGGAAGGTCATGAAGGGAGCTGAGGAATCCTGAACTCCTCATGGTCCAGTGTTCAGAGAAGAGGGTGGGTAAGGAGGGAAGTACTGTTAACTTCCATGGTGTTTTTATGCCTTTTATTTTTTTTCCTTTTTGTTGTGTGTACATATTTGTGAGAGTGTGTGCTGGTACGAAGGCTTCATCTCAGTGCTTTTTTCTTATTCTCTTTCTGTTTCCTTTTCCTTCACTTTTCTCTTTCACCTTTTCCCATCTTTCTGCCCATATACCATCTCTCTTCCCTCCTCTTCCTCTACCCCATACTGTCTCCTAGTCTACTTTCCTTTGCTTCATCTTCTTTTCATCTGTCTTCCATTAACTCTCTCTCTTCCTGTTCTTGAATCTGTCTCTAACTCTGTCAATTTCTCTATCTCTCCTTTCTCTGTGTCTCTGTGTCTCTGTGTCTTCCTTTTTCTTTCTCCTCTCTTTGAGTTTGCATGTTCATGCCTGGTGTTCTACCACTTGAGTCACACCTCCAGGTCTGCATTTTTCTAATTAATTCAAGATGGAGTCTTTCCAGATTGGCTGTAACTGCAATCCAGGTGTCAGCTTCTGAGATAGTAAAGATTACAGGGAAGATCCTCCAGCATCAGGCAGTACACTTCACTTGCTAATCTTGTGAGGAACAGGTTGGTTTCTCTGTTGTTACTGTGCTTATCTGAAGGACAGCTATGTCAGTGACACGTTAAAAATGGGTGTAGAAGGGAGGTGTTGTTAGTCTGGTGTGCAGAATGCACAGGGAGAAAAGAATATCTTTAGTGCAAGTGTATCAACAGCCTTAGAATGTCAGAACATATGTACACTCAAGAATATGTACCCCCCATTTCCTAGTGAAAGAGCAAGCAACTCCCTTTGCATGATGGATTAGCAGCTTACTTCTCTCTTTACCAAGATGTCTCAGAAGCACACAAGCAGATGGCTACTCAGGAATTCCTCTGGAAATCAGCCTTCTGCAAACACAACATGATGTGCATGTCGAGAGGGAATTAGGAAGCAAAATGTGCTTTTTTTCCTTCTAGTTCAGCTCTCAATGCAGAGCAAGATGGGTCAGAAATGGTCTCTTCCCAGTGAGACAAAGACTACCAGGAGACATGGCCTTGCTGCCTCGAGAGCTGCAGCTGCAGCTTAGAGTAAGGGAGTGGGCTTCAATTCATATCAGTGGGTTTCGCTTAAGAGGCTAGTGTCTTGTAGTCCTAGGGCAGTAGAGAGTGTGCCTCATAGTTGCTGTACTGGGTGGGATTTCAGTGTTGGGTTGCCTTATGGAGACATGGGGGATGGGCAGCATGGCCCCTTGGGGCTGTGGACAGAGCTGTGTGCCAAGCAAGAGGCAAGTGATTTTATGATTCCATGCCAGTCTTGTCTCAAGGGACCAGATGAGCTCATTTTCCAAAATGCAGGTCTACTTTTGACTTTTCAATTGACAGTCTAATGCACATGTGTGCTAGAACACTCCTAAACCTTTGCGAACAGCTATAGTGTTTTTCCCAGCAGGTGAAGGGGACAGGACCAAAAGTTGGGTAAGAGAATATGGCTCCCACAGCTTAGCTGGAATGTCACACAGACCATTACCTAGGATTCTAGCCAGCCAGGATACGGAATCAGAGCTGGAGGAAAGACCTGGAAGAACTGAAGAGTGAGGAGCCAATGTGGGATGGAAAGGCTTCCCAGAGGAGGAGCAGGTGAGCTGGTGTGTGCACACCATCTCCATGTGTGAGATCGAGATGCATGCATAAGGCTTCAGGTAAAGGGCATGGAAACACAGGAAGGGAGAGAAAGAGGCAAAGGTGAGAGGGGCTGTGGAGATGAGTCATGGGAAAGCAGTGGGAAAGTGCTTTGACCACGTGTGGTAGGACACTTGTTGAATAAGTGTGTGAGTGAATGGGAAGGCCTTCATTCTGTGGACATTTACTGAGTGACCACGGGGTGAGAGACATCATGTTAAAGGTTGATACATTGCTGCAACAGCACAAAAATATCCCTCCTTGTGAGTTTACAGTCAAGCATGGAGAATGACAGTACCCAGACTACAAAAGTACTACAGAGAATACATCAGAAGGAAGATAGAAGGCAGAAAGTAGGATGAGTGGTGGGAATACCCTGTGTGTGTGTGTGTGTGTGTGTGTGTGTGTGTGTGTTCATGCATGTATGTGCATGCATACTTGCACAAGGTGGCATTTTTGAGCAGGGTATCATACAGTAGACCTCTTTGGCAAGGGAGGTTAGGTGAAGAATGGAGAAGTGAATAGCTGGGTGTCTGTGGAAGAGCATTCCAGGCAGTAGGAATAGCAGTGGCCTAGTTGTCCTGGGCTGCTGCGGAACAGTGCAAATGCCAGTATAGGTGCAGTGACGAAGCCTGTGCTCAGTGGGGAGAGGCAGAACCAGAGAAGGCACAGGAGCCTCTGGGCAGCACAGACTCTGCACTTCACCAAAGGAGGACTATGAGCATGAGGAGGACTATCTGGTTCTCTTGTCTGCTCTAAAGCCACATTTCTTAGCCTTCACATATGAAAGGGTGTGTCTGATATTGGTGTTTCTGTGCCTGCATTATATCTTGAAGCTTACTGATCTACTGTGCAATCTTTATTGTTGAAATTGTTTTCTTTTTGTTTGCTTGAACATAGTCTAGGGCACTGTCTCTTAACTCTTTTGTTCAAGGCTAGCACTCTACCATTTTGAACCACAGATCTGTTTCTGGTTTTCTGGAGGTTATAGAAAAGAGTCTCATGGACTTTTCTTCCCAGGCTGACTTTGAACTTTGATCTTCAGATCTCAGCCTCCTGAATTGGTAGGATTACAGTGTGAACCTCCAAACTTGGATGTTTTTGTTTTTGTTTTTGTTTTCTTAAAGCTGAATAACATACAACTGAGTATATATACTATGTTTTTATTGGTCCAATGATGGACACTTGAATGATGCCCTATCTTTATTGTGAGTGGTGCTACCGTAAATGGAACATGCATGCAGGCAAAAAGGAAACGCAAAACAAAATAAGTATTCTGTCACTGGAGTCTAATGGCTCATAGAATCTTGCCTTGGTAGGAAATTGCATGAGACTTTCTCTTCCGTAAACCACCAAATAGGTGGGAATTGAGCTGTGGCTCGAAGTAGTTGAGTACTAACCTTGAGCTAAAGAGCTCAGGAGCAGCATCCTGGCCTCAAGTTCAAGCCTACCAAGTAGCTATGACATCAGACAAGAGCTGCTGATGTTTAGCCAGTATTATTAACTAGTTTAAAATTTGTGGCAAAGGTACAGAATCATGGAATCAAAAGTATTAAAAGCATAAAATCTGTTCACTGTGATTCTTTTTCTAAGTTTTTATTTTATTGTAAAGATGCTGTACAGAGGGGTGACAGTTACATGAATAAGGTAATGAGTACATTTATTGTGGAACATTGTTACCCACTCCTTTGTTGTTCTCCCACTATCTCTTCCCTCCTGCACTTCACCCCTGACTCTGAAAGTTATAAAGTTGATTTCCAACATGGTGTCTTGTGAGTACTATTGTTGTAATGGGTCATCCTTTGTCCTTCTTTCAGCATTTCGTTTTGTTTTCCCCTTCCCTTCCCCAAATCTGATAACAAAGAAACAGCAATATGAACAGTGAAAGAAACATCCAAAAAGACTCCTTGTACAAGAATGGGTCAGGAGTCTTATGTCTCCTTTCCATCCTGCCCATACTAGTCCAGTATGTATAGAGTCTTGATTCCTCCCACTGAGGCATGGCCTGGTCCAATTGGTGGGTCTAGGTTTGGATATGTGCTGCAGGGAGTCTCCTTGGTTTCTCTGTCTCTACTGAGTCATTACTACACTGAGATTTGCATGCATCATCTTGCTGGGTCCTGCCCCTCAGGCATCTTGTTGAGTCCTCTCTCTGCCATATTGGAGTTGGTCCTTGCTGTTATATTTTACCTAGCCAAGCAGGCCTAACTCCTTTATGAAGGAACATGGACGGATGCTCAAGTGCAAAGCTACCTAAGAGAAAAATCTCCTCTTAAGTAGCTACCATATTAGGAAACAAGGGGCAGAGAGAGTGGCAGATTGGCCTTAACTCCCCAATGTCTCTTTAGACTAATAGCAGTAAACATTGGTGGAAAAATGAGTCTTCATTCCATCTCTCTACCTCCAAATTAAGCATATTTCTTCATCAGTCTTTCTCTTACTCTTTCTCATTCTCATCCTCACTCCAACTTCATTCTTCCATTGCCTTTTAGCCCCCATTGCTTCTACCATCGCCTAATTTTTTTCTTTTCTTCCATCCATTCCTCAAGCTTGCTCGTGATTCCCAAAGTTAGGGCTTATAAATATTCAAGACCTTGGGAAATAGAGAGTTTGATGGCCCCTATATTGAATAAGAGGGGGAGTAGATAAACCTAAATGCAGTCTTCAGCATGTGGAAACATGACTCGTGTTTTCATTGGCCCAGAATTGTTTTGGAAAGCAAGAGAATGTTCTCTCAACCCTTTTTAATTATTTATTGTTGCAAAAGAGAAGTGTAACCTTGGAGATTTGAAGCAAATGAACTTGCAAGGCATAGTCCTAGGTATCAATATCACTTCCATCCCATTTGCACATTTGTCTAGTAACATGTGAGTGAGTCCCATCCATCTCTGACCCACCTGCATGGTCTGCAACCTCTCTCCTGTGGGAGTCAGACTTGGGTTAGCCACCATGCCAATCCCATTATTAACTGCCTTCTTTGCAAGTGACAATGTTTTAAAAAATGCTCACAGGGCATAAGAGCAAGGCATGATTGGGTCTGAGAGATAAAGTGGGCTGAAGCTGTATTACAAAACTGTTATGTAGACAGAGTTGACAACTTCATGCATAGTCACTCTCCCTTGAGGACTGACAGAAACACAGACTCACGTAAACCAGTCTGGCAAAGAAAGCTATTTGGATGTCCAGTGATTCTGACCTTTTATTCTGTAGATAAGACAACTGAAGCTCTGGCAGGAAAGGGGACAGGTCTCATTGGGACAAAATCCAGGTGGTGGTGTCCATGCAGTGATAATGCTCCCTTGTCATCCTGGTGTCATCTCTCAGTCTGTCCACATCCAGTTGTTGTGAACTCCTGGGGAGTAGTCTATGAAGAGATAAAAGGGGAAATGTGGTTCTTTGATCAGCTTCTCAGGAAGTGCTGAGACTCATGTCAGGCAAAGTGACATTTTTTTCTATTGCTGGACTTTTCTGAATTGTTAATATGCCACCATGCCTGGTACATCTCCAAGTGTACATCTATAGGGAAGAGCATCATTTTCTGTTTTATTTGCCTTACAACTCTTCCTCTTGCGATCTTAAATAGCATCTTTTTGTACAAATCATCCATGAAAACTCTACTTTGGGACTTAGCTATATAATGATATGTCTTTTTTTATTGTAAAGATACTATACAGAGAGTTACAGTTACATGAGTGAGGTATTGAGTACACTTCCTCTTGAACATTGTTACCCCCTCCATTGTTTTCCCCCTATCATGCCCCCTCCCTCCCATCCCCAAGGTCCTTTTTTTTTTAATTGTGATTAACTGATTACATAATTTCCGGAATTTCACAGTATTGTGGAATAATGATGTTCATTTGAAATTACAAGTTTATTCTAACTTTCCTGGAGCAAATTGTCTATCATAGTCTGTAACATATAACGGTGTTCACATGTTATATACCATATATGTGATCAGCAGCATGGGGATATTTAGTAGTGGTTCAACCAGAAGAGTGGGAGTTCTTTGTTTCTTAAGCCCTGTTAGTTTTGTCATATCGCCTAACATTTTGGATTTAGCATCCGCTTATCAGGGAGACCATGTACCGTTTGTCTTCTTTCTTGGCTTACCTTGCTCAACATGATTCCTTCTAGCTCCATCCATTTCCCTGCAAATGCCATTATTTTGTCATTTCTAATGGCTGCATAATATTCCATTGTGTATAGATACCACAATTTTTGTATTCATTCATCTGTGGTGGGGCATCGAGGTTGTTTCCATATCCTAGCTATTGCAAACAGTGCTGCAATAAACATGGAGGTGCACGTGTCCTTGTATATTGGTTCCTGTTGTTCAGGGTAAATGCCTAGAAGTGGTATGACTGGGTCATAAGGGAAGTCAATCTTTAGCTTTCTAAGGACCCTCCAGACTGCTTTCCGAAGTGGTTGTATAAGTGTACATTCCCTCCAGCAGTGTAATAGGGTTTCTCTTTCTCCACATCCCCTCCAGCATTTGTCGTTGGCTGATTTGTGGATGTGGGACCTTCTGACTGGGGTAAGGTGGTATCTCAGGATTGTCTTTATTTGCATTTCCTTCACCACCAGGGATGATGAACATTTCCTCATGTGTTTCTTTGCCATTTTTATTTCTTCATTTGAGAAGTCCCTCTTTAGTTCCCTTGCCCATTTAGTAATTGGTTTGTTAGGTTTGGGAGGGATTAGTTTCTTGAGCTCCCTGTATATACAGGATGTTAACCCCTTGTCTGATATATTGCTGGTAAATATTTTTTCCCAATTAGTTGGTTTTCTTTCTAGCTTAGTTGCGATAGATTTAGCTGTGCAGAAGCTTTTTATTTTAAGGTAGTCCCATTTGTCAAATCTCTCTCCAACTTGTTGTGACCCTGGGACTTTGTTCTGGAAGTAAATTCCTGTGCCTATTAGTTCAAGTGTCTCTCCTACTCTGTCCTGCAGTAGTTTCACAGATTCAGATTTAATGTTAAAGTCTTTAATCCATTTTGAGTTGATGTTGGTGCATGGTGATAGGCTGAGGTCCACTTTTAGTTTTCTGCATGTGGCTGTCCAGTTTTCCCAGCACCAGCGGTTGAAGAGGCTGTGTTTCTTCCATTGTATGTCTTTGGCTCCTTTATCGAATATCAGCTGGCTGTAGGCTTGTGGATTTATTTCTGGGTCTTCTATTCTGTTCCATTGGTCTTCGGGTCTGTTTTTGTGCCAGTACCATGCTGTCTTTGTTATTATAGCTCTGTAATAGAGTTTGAAGTTCGGCATGGATAGCCCTCCCATATTGTCTTTATCCCCTAGAATTGTTTTGGCTATTCTAGTTCTTTTGTTGTTCCATATGAATTTTTGGACTGTTTTCTGTATTTCAGTGATGTACGTCATTGGGATTTTAATAGGAATTGCATTGAATTTGTATATTAGTTTTGGAAGTATTACCATCTTTACTATATTGTCGGCCTATCCAGGAGCATGGGAGGTCTTTCCATTTCCTAGTGTCTTCTGCAATTTCTTTCTTTAACTTTTTAAAGTTCTCATTAAATAGTTCTTTTACATCTTTGGTTAGGTTAATTCCTAAATATTTTATTTTTGGGGAGGTTATTGTGAATGGGGTTGCTCCCTTTATTTCCCTCTCTTCTAGAACATTGTCAGTGTACAGGAAGGCAACTGATTTTTGTGGGTTTATTTTGTATCCTGCTATTTTGCTGAAGTGATTTATGATTTCTAAGAGTTTGGGGATGGAGTTTTGGTATCGTGAAGTTATAGTATCATGTCATCTGCAAAAAGGGATAGTTTAACTTCTTCTTTCCCTATGCGGATTCCTTTAATGTCTTTTTCTTGCCTTATTGCCCTGGCTAAGGGTTCCAGGACTATATTGAAGAGGAGTGGAGACAGTGGGCATCCTTGCCTTGTTCCTGATTTTAGGAGAATTGGTTGTAGCTTTTTCCCATTAAGTATAATATTGGCTATTGGTCTGTCATAAATGGCTTTTATTGTTTTGATAAATGTTCCTTCTATTCCTATTTTCTCCAGAGCTTTTAGCATGAATGAATGTTGAATTTTATCAAAGGCCTTTTCTGCATCTGTGGCGATAATCATGTGTTTATTGACCTTGGCTCTGTTGATATGTTGGATTACATTTATTGACTTAAGTATGTTAAACCATCCCTGTGTCTCTGGGATGAAGCCTACCTGGTCATAATGTATAATTTTTTTAATGTGTTTCTGGATTCTGTTAGCTAGAATCTTGTTAAGGATCTTTGCATCTGTGTTCATCAAGGAAATTGGCCTGTAATTCTCCTTTTTGGTTGGGTCTTTGCCTGGTTTGGGGATGAGTATGATATTGGCTTCGTAGAACGAGTTTGGGATAGCTCCCTCCTTCTCTGTTTCTCTGAAGAGCTTGAGGAGTATGGGTATTAGTTCTTGTTTAATGGTCTTATAAAATGCTGCTGTAAATCCATCTGGTCCTGGGCTTTTTTTTTGTTGGAAGACTTTTGATAGCTTCCTGTATCTCGTTATAGGATATTGGCTTATTTAATTGGTTAACTTCTTCTTTGCTCAGTTTGGGCAACTTGTATTTCTCTAAAAATGTATCCATTTCTGCCAGATTTTCTTCCTTTTGAGAGTATAGCTTTTGAAAGTAGTCTGTCAGAATTGTTTGGATATCTTGGGTACGTGTTGTGATGTTTCCCGTGGCATCCCTAATCCTATTAATATGGGTTTCCTCTCTTCTTTTTTTAATTAATCTAGCCAATGGACCATCAATTTTGTTTATTTTTTCAAAGAACCAGCTTTTTGTTTGGTTTATTTTGGTTATGGTTTTCTGATTTTCTAATTGGTTAATGTCTGCTCTTAATTTGGTTATCTGGCTTCGCCTAGTAACTTTAGGTCCCATTTTTTTTTGTTTTTCCAGCTGTTTTAATTGCAACATGAGATTATTACCTTGGTCTGTCTCCATTCTCTTGATGTGGGCACTGAGGGCAATAAATTTGCCCCTCAGGACTGCTTTTGCTGTGTCCCACAAGTTTCTTTGTGAGGTGTTTTCATTTTCATTGAGTTGTAGGAAATGCTTTATTTCTTCTCTGATCTCTTCCTTTACCCAGGCATTGTTAAGGAGTGTGCTGTTCAATTTCCATGTATTAGAGAAATTTCTGTGGTATGCTTTGTTATTGAGAGCTATCTTGATTCCACTGTGGTCAGATAGGATACAGGGGATTATGTCGATCCCTTTGTATTTGCTTAAGTTCCTTACATGAACTATGATATGGTCTATTTTGGAGAAAGTTCCGTGAGCTGCTGAGAAGAATGTGTACTGTGTTGTTTTAGGGTGAAATACTCGGTAGTTGTCAGTTAATTCCGCTTGAAGCATGGCCTCACTTAATGCGGTAGCTTCTTTGCCAATCCTCTGGTTGGTAGACCTGTCCTTTGGTGAGAGTGTTGTATTAAAGTCTCCTAATATTATCGTATTGGGATCTATTTTATTCTGTAAGTTTGAGAGCATTTGTTTAACGTATCTGGGTGCACCAATATTTGGGGCATATAACTTGATGATGGTTATATCCTCCTCTTGGATTGTTCCCTCTATTAAAATGTAGTGTCGGTCCTTGTCTTTCTGTATTGATTTTAATGAAAAGTTTATTTTGTCAGATATCAGGATAGCTACACCTGATTTCTTACTGGGGGCATTTGATTGGTAGATCCTTTTCCACCCCTTCACTCTGAGTTTGTTTGTATGTTTGGATGAGAGATGGGTCTCCTGAAAGCAACAGATGCATGGGTTTTGTTTTCTGATCCAGTCCTCAGTTCATTTTCTTTTAATTGGCGAATTCAGCCCATTTATATTAAGAGAAAGTATAGAGAGATGCATTGTTGTCCCTGCCATTCCGTTTTCCTAAGTTTTTCTTCTTTCCTTTCCTCCTGTGTTTGCTCAGTTAGACTTTGAGTAATGCCTGTTTGGGGCAGGTCCCAGTTCCTGGTTGCTTTCTTCAGGTTGTGTCCCCCCTCTTAGAATTCTTTGTAATGCTGGTTTAATGTTTATGTATTCATTTAGTTTTTCTTTGCTATTAAAAGTTTTCAGTTCTCCATCGAATGTGAATGCTAGCTTTGCCGGATATATCAGTCTGGGTTGGCAGTTATTGGCTTTCAGGGCTCGTATGGTGCTTTCCCAGGCTTTTCTTGCATTCATTGTTTGTGTGCAGAGATCTGCAGTGATTCTAATTTTTTTCACGTTGTAGTATAGCTCCTTCTTCATTTTTGCTGCATGCAGGATTGTTTCCTTATTATTCAGATCTATCATTTTTACTATAATGTGTCTAGAAGTGTTTCTCCTGGGATCTTGCTTGTTTGGTGTTCTATAAGCTTTTGTAATGTAGGTAAGATGGTCTTTTTTGAGGTGGGGAAATTTTTCACTGATTATCTTATTAAATAGGTGTTGCATTCCCTTGCTCTGGAATTCCTCACCTTCGTCCACTCTGATTATGCGAAGGTTAAATTTCTTCACATTATCTGCTTGCTCTTGAATTTCCCTTTGGTTTAATTTGAGTGATTTTTCCATATCTGTCACTTTTTGGTCCAGTTGGTGTATTCTGTCTTCTGTATCTGACACTCTACCTTCCATTTCATTCACTCTGTTGACACTGGCTTCTATTGTGGTTTGCATGGAGGAAATGGATCCCTTTATGGATTCAATGTTGGTTCTCAGAGTACTGATCTCACCTCTCAATAAGGTATGCATTACCTCTAATTTGGCGTTTATCTCACTTCTTATTGAGTTTTGTGCAGCTTCTATTTTTGCATGCATCTCTTGTTTGATACCCTGTATCTCTTTTGATAGTTCATCCTTGTGCTCTTTAATTTTCTGATCAATTTCTCGCTTTATTTCTTGAGTCATTGCCTCCAGCAACCATTGGATGTAGCTTTTGTCTTCCATTCCTGCTTTGCTCCCACTGGGGCTCTCCCCTGCGTGGCTGCTGGCTTTTGAGGTGAGCTTGCTGTCCTGGGTGGTGGTAAACCTTGTGATTTTTCTCTGTGATTTTCACATGGGGGTTCAGGAGACTGCTCTGCAATTTTGTTTTGGTGTGCCTGTCTTTGCTTGGTTGCTAATTCTGTATTGGTAGAGAGAGTCTGTGCCTGATCCGGGTTCTGTTGGGAGCCTATTTCCAGCTGCTATTCTGACCTACTTAGGATTCTCAGCTCTCTGCTGTAGATTGCTGGCAATTCCCACCTTTGGAAGGGTTGAGCAGCTTAGACTGCTTGTGTTTGCTCCTACGGGTGCTCTTGGGAATATCAGATGCTCTGGATGCACTCTCCCAAATACTGGAGTCTGCTATGAGCTCCTGGTTTGTTTTTGTTTGTTTGTTTGTTTTGGGCTGGTTGTGGGCTTGAACTCTAGGTTTGGGTGCTGTCCCTCAGCTCTTCAGCTCAAGGCTGGCACCCTACCATTTGAGCCACAGCACCATTTCTGACCCTTTTTGCTTTTGTGATGCTGAGGAATCAGATGCAGGGCCTCATACATCCAAGACTCTCACTCTACTGCTGAGCCGCTTTATCTGCCTGAGCTCCTGCTTACTATCAGGTGCTGGCAGCCTGTGTTGCCCAATTTCCAGCCTAGGGTATATGGGTGGAGTTTTGGTGGGGTTTGGGCTTCTCTTGTCCTGGGCCTCCAGGTCTTCTGTTGTCACAGGTGTGCTTCCCGGGGAATGCTGTTCCCTGTTTTTCTCCCCTCTGTTGAGGCATATGTTCAGCTTTTTACTTCAGTTGGGAGGAGTTGGTTGTGTTCAGGTGCCCGATCCCCGGGCCTGGTTCCGGCCCCAGCCTAGGGCGCGCTCGTTAGGCCTGTGCAGATGTGTATACCACCTAGATTATGCAGCCTGGGAGACACAGTTCAAATTTCTTCTACTGTTGGTAGTCTTTTTTTTTTTTTTCTGGTTAGCACACTTCTTTTTTTTTTTTTTTAATTGTATTTTATTTTATTTGAGAACATACTGTACAGAGGGGCTACAATTACATGGGCAGGATAATGCATACATTTCTTACCAAGCATTGCAGCCTCCTCCTTTGTTTACCCTTCACTTCCCTTCCCCGCCTCCCCCCTCCCCCCACCCAATTTTACCCCCCTCCCCCCACCCAATTATACCCCCCTCCCCTCCCACACCGTCATTTTAAAGCTGGTTTTGACATGACATTTTGTACTTCTCATTGTTGCAACAGGTCCACCTGAATCCTTAAACGACTTGTTTGTCCCCATCTCCTCCACATGTTATACTGACATCAAATATAGTGAAAGCGGGGGTTACACTGTGGGGGAAGGACATACAAAGCAACAAAGAAATAATCTTATAAATGCGTTAGAAACACATGCATGAAAGAAACGAAAACATTAAAATACATATTTAAGGGTTCATTTTCCTAACATCACATTATCTGACCTTTTCCGCTGGACTCATACCTATACTAGATATTGCAAATAAGGGAAACCATGGGACCTATGCTTCTTTGGGCCTGGCTTACTTCACTTAATATAATTTTTTCCAAACCTTTCCATTTCCTAACAAATGGGGAAATGTCATTCTTTCTGATGGAGGCATAGAATTCCATTGTGTATATATACCACATTTTCTTGATCCATTCATCTACTGAGGGGCATCTGGGTTGGTTCCATATCTTAGCTATGGTAAATAATGCTGCAATAAACATAGTTGTGCTGGTAGCTTTAGTGTGGTCTTGTTTGTAAACATTTGGGTAAATGCCCAAAAGTGGGATTGCTGGATCATAGGGGAGATCTATGTGAAGACTTTTGAGGAACCTCCATACTGCTTTCCAAAGTGGTTGAACAAGTTTACATTCCCACCAACAATGAAGTAAGGTTCCTTTCTGTCCACATCCCCTCCAGCATCTGTTGTTGTTAGAGTTCTTCTTGACCCAGGGGCGCTGTTCCTGGATTGGGCATTTAAGCTCCCTTCCAGGGGCACTCTTGCTCTGGCCTGGCCAGCGGAGTGTGCTCCACTGGCTGGTGGAGCTCTCGAACAGTTCCCAGTTTTAGTGGGTCCTGTGATCCGGGTGTTGGGGTAGGGAGTCTAGGTCAGGGTCTGGGGATTCCCTCCAGCTCTGGTCTCCCTTGAGTGATACACTGTCCCCTGTGGGGTACTCACCCTGGAGCTGGTTGTTTCTGTTTGGTGTAGATCATCAGTTGTTGTTGCAATCCGTGTTCAATTGGGGTGATTGCGGGCTGGGTTGGGCGGTGGTGGCTCTGCGTGATTCTTTTCTGTCTCTACGTCTATCGAAGCTGTCGTGTCCACAGTGTCCACGCTCAGGCGGCTTCTTCACGGGTTGTAGAGATCCGGTGGGTCTGACGCCGGTGCTTTAGGCGGCTTCTGCTCGGGTGGTCTGCAGGAAGCCCCCTGTGCCTCTGGGACCTGGCCGGCCCCGCAGGGTCGTTGCGATCGCGATTGGCAGGTCAGGGGGCTCAGGCGCCGGAGATCTGCAGGCAGCCCCCTGTGCCTCTGGGACCCAGACGGCCCCCACCAGGTCTTGCAATCGCTATTGGGCCGGTCCGGTAACCTCAGGCAGCCTCTGCACGGGTGGTCTGCAGACAGGTCCCTTTGTGGCATTGCTGGTGCCAGGCAGCTTTGGCGGGATGGAGCCTTTCTGCTCAGGTGGGGAGTGAGGGGTGGGGGTGGGATCCTCCTGGAGACTCCAAGCTTGTAGGTTTTTCTGTTCCTGGCGATCAGTTGTTCTGCAAGCTGGTACCTCAGGCATTTGATCTGCAGGCGGCCCCCTGTGTATCTGGGGCTCCAGCAGCCCCCGCCGGGCCTGCTGGCCTGTGGCCAGTAAAGGTTGGGGGAGGGGTCTTCGCTCTTCTCTGTTCTGAAATTCTTCTTTACCTCTCTTTCTTTTTTTGTTATTTTCCACCTCCAGGTTTTCTCTGAGTGTTCAACTTTTTGTTGATGTCGGTCTCTTGGGGAAATTAGCATTGGAACTCGAACTCTCTTTTTGGTTGGGGAGAGCTATGGCATTTCCCTACTGCCCCGACGCCATCTTGGTCCCCCCTCCCAATAGATATGTCTTATGTTCAAGGAGCTGACCAAATCCATCTGCAGTTCACCTTTGTCTTATTAGAAAGAATTTTCATGGATCCAATAAAACATTGTGTGATGTGTTCCTCAGGCAATGGTAGGAATGGACCCACAAGTATGTGGCATCTCCATCCCTTCCATAAACTGCTTTCTCCAACCTTCCATCTTGTCTTGATTCCATTAGGAATGGTAGGCATCTCTGAGGGAGGTATATCGGGCCACTGGACAAGTCAGTAGCACTATATTTTCACAGAACACATTTCCCTGTTGTGGTACAAACTCTGTGTATATCTTTGAGGGAAGGACTTGTTAGAGGGAAGGCTGGAGCTGAGAGAACACCAATGAGGATTTACGGGTATAATTCAGGAAGGATGTGATGGACTGCTGACACAGTAGCTGCAGGAGAAAAGATGGACAGTGTTCCTTTTATGTGTGCTCAAGGAAGAGATAGCAAGATAATGGTGAAGAACCTGAGGTGTGGTAACAAGGGTTAAAAATTTAATCTTTACTGAGTCCTCATCCATTCCAAATTAGCTAGTGTGAGGATGCTAATATTTGATCAATATTTTTTATGAAATGTCCCTCTACAGTCTAAACAGTTATTTTACTTAAGTCAAATGATTGGGAAGCTATAAAGAAGCATGTAAGGCCAGCTGCCAGTGAGTCATGCCTGTCACCCTAGCTACTCAGGAGGCTGAGATTTGAGGATAGCCATTTGAAGCTAGCCTGGGCAGAAAAGTCCCCATGAGATACTTATCTCCAATTAACCACTAAGAAACTGTAAGTGGCACTATATCTCAAGGGGTAGAGTACTCACCTTCAGTAAAAGAAGCTCAGAGACAGCGCCCAGGCCCAGAGTTCAAGCCCCAGGACTGGCTAATTGTGTATATATACTACATGTATATATGTATATATGTATACACACATGTATACATGTGCATACATATATCTATATACATACATGTATATAGATATGTATATATAGAGAAACATTAACATATATATAGACGTACAAGAAGCTATGGGCTCATTAATAGGAATTATGTGGAGGAAAAACTTTTTTTGGACATTCCAGGTCTTTCTTAGACTATGGTTCCAACATATAATAAACCAAGCTGGGTGCTGGTGGCTCATGTCAGTAATCCTAGCTATTCAGGAGGCAGAGATTTGTGATATAAGTTCAAAGCCAGACTGAGGAGGAAAACCTATGAGATATCTCTAATTAACCAGCAGAAGTCCTGACTGTGGAGCTGTGGTTCAAGTGGTAGAGCATTAGCCTTAAGTAAAAATGTTCCAAGACAAAGCCCAGGCCCTAAGTTCAAGCCCCAGGATTGGCATGAAAAACCAAACCAAACCACATAGAATAATAATAGGGCTGCTATCACAGACAGCTCACCTCTGTACTCCATGAGCAGCCGGAAGAAATCTCCAAATTATCAAAGCCACCATATTGGATAATCTCTTTTTTCCCTAAAGAATTCATTTTATGTAATCCAAGACTTCAGTCAAACAATAATCTCACTTTAAGGCTCACTTAAAGTGGGGTATATTCCAAAAGCAATCAGATGGTAAGGTAGCTAGAAAGGATTTCTCTCTCAGTAGTGGGAAGTTAAGAAAGAGAAGAAAGAGTGACACTAGAAGTTCTCTTAATGGTTCTCACGGCTCATGATGTGTGAAAAGAATCACTTGAATTTATTTGTAACAAGGAAAGAGAGTGTTGTTAATTTCTAGAAAGCCAATTAATGAGATTTCTGAACCAGGAGCTCAGCCTGCAATCCCAGCTACTCAGGAGACTGATTATTAAGAGGGACTGTGGTTCAAAGCCAGCCTAAGCAGGAAAGTCTGTGGAAAATTTTTGAGAGTTTTATTTCCAATTAACCACTACAAAGCCAGAAGTGGAGCTGTGGCTTAAGTAGTAGAGGAACAGCCTTGAGTAGAAAAACTAAGGGAGAGTATGAGGCCCTGAGTTGAAGTCATAGTACTGACAAAATAAAGGAAGGGAAGAAGGGAATGAGGGAGGAGAAAGGGAGTTAAGCAAAGGAGGAAAGAAGGAAGGAGAGTAAAATTGAATCACCAATTATAGTTACCCATAGCCATTCAGGAATGTTCTGTGTTGTAATGACTTTTATGTCACTAGAGGGCAGCGTTCAGTTTCCTAATGCAGAAATTACCAGGACAAAATTGTGAGATCCTGTAGAGAGCTTATCAGAACTAGATCCTAATTTTTGCTCCACTAATTTCTCATTCCTGCTTTGCATCATTTTGAACTGCGTCTTTTTAAAATGTGGTTCATATTTATACAGTAGTTACAGGCAACAACAACAACAACAAACTTATGAAAATCTCCCCAAGTGGGAAGCTAAATGGCCTTATTGAGTGGGGGATATTCAAACAAGTTTATGTTATTATCTAGGGAAATAGAGGGCAAGCATGATTAAGATTGAGAATGTGTAATATGAATTCGACTTCCATGCATGTCTAAGTGTGATCTTTCATGATAAAGGCTGGTTTATGTTCCTCTTCCATATCAGATGTTCCATGGGCATTATTCTAGCATCCAGGCTGGGCAGGGGATGTTTTCTTTGGTACAAACCACATGAGAGTCAGTTCATTGACATGAACTCCTTACAATGACACAGATCTTGAATGATTCTACTTTTCTATCATCAGTATCTAATATTAAAATGGAATGAGTATTTGGGGGTTTTTTTTTGCTTGTTTTTGTTTTTTAGTTTAGGCTAGAAACCAGTGGCACACAACTGTAATCCTAGCTACTCAGGAGGCTGAGATCTGAGAATCATGATTCAAAGCCAGCCAGGGCAGAAAAGTCCATGAGACTCTTATCTCCAATTAACCATCAGAAAAGCCAGAAATGACTTTGCTTTTGCTGTGGTTCAAATGGTAGATCATTAACCTTGATCAAGAAAGCTTAGGGACAGCACCCAGACCCTGAGTTCTAGCCCTAGGATTGGCAGGCACACACAAAAATGTTCAATGTTTTCAGAAGTGGTGATGTGCGACTCAAAGTAGTAGAGAGCTAACCTTAAGCAAAAAGAAGCTCAGGGATAGCACCCAGTTCAACAACAACAAATACCCACACATATACATTGAAGCCAGTTCAAGATTTTGTCTTAAGATTTATTAGTATGTAACTGTCTCTTCTAGTGCACAGACAGTAAGATCTCTGCTTAGTGTCTTCAAATGTTTTAAACTGTGAACCCTGGGGCTTCCCACTGTGTGACATTCACATGCAGAGGGAAGGCCCCCCCCTTTCCTGCAGCTTCCTGTATATTCCAGCAGCTCAGGCAGGCTCTCCCCCGACCCCCACTCCACCACCCAATGACCTCTCCCCACCACTAGCCTTATTCTTTGAAGTCTCCTGCCTGGGACTTTCTGTATGAGCTCTGTCCAGTCAGTCTTGAAGATTAAGCAATGTCATGGGTAGGGTTATATCCAGAAAAGTTCCTTCTCCCATATCCCAACTACTTCTCTCTTTAAAAAAAATCATTTTAGCAATTCAAGGTCTTCATAAGTCATTTGTGGCTGAGTGCTGGTGGCTCACACCTATAATCCTAGCTATTCAGAAGGCTGAGGCCTAAGGATATTGATTCAAAGCCAACCCAGGCAGAAAAGCTTATCAGACTTTTTTCTCCAGTTAACCACCAAAAAGCTAGAAATGGAGCTGTGGTAGAGCACCAATCTTGAGTGAAAAACTAAGAGACAGTGCCCAGATCCTGAGTTCAAGCCCAGGTACTGGAACAAAAATGAAAATTTTTGTCCTCTATTTGGTTCAGTGTTTAAATACTGTCTGTAGGAAGGGTAAATTTCTTAGAATCTTATTATAAATGTTAGAATATTACTCAAGTGATATTCCTAAGTTGTAAGATGAGTTGAACTAAACAGAAATAATGGCTTACAGATACCATGTCCCTGAGACACAGACATTAAATCTAAACCATCTAGCACGTCTTTGTATATTTGAAAAAATACATAGAAAAATAATTTCAGTAGTCTTATTTTCTTCAATTCAACTGATTGCAAGTGTTACTATTCCTACAAATCACCAGTACAACATTAAGATACTTTTCATTATTTTTACATTAAACCTGCAGTACGGATAATGGATTTTCAGCAGCCTAATTTTGGTACTAAATCTTAAACAGTTTAAAAGAAATAATGTACTATGAAAACCATAGTTAAGTTCAGTAAAAATCTTTGTATTGCTTCTATTTTAGTTGGGCTTCAACTCAGAGCCTAGGTACTGTCCCTTAGCCCTTTCGCTCAAGGATAATGTTCTATCACATTGAAATACAACTCCACTTCTGGTTTTCTGGTTAATTGGGGATAAGAGTTGCATGACTTTCCTGTTCAGACTGGCTGTTAACTACAATCCTCAGATCTCAGCCTCCTGAGTAGCTAGGATTACTAATAGGTATGAGAAACTGGCTCCCACCTGTTTAAAAATTTTAAGGGAAGTCAAAATAAAATAAAATTCAGTCACATGTTAAATGTCTCCAGCTGCATGTGACTATTGGCTGTCTTAGTAGACATAATAGGCTTGGATGATAAGAAACGATTTTGTTTATTTATTTATTGCTAAGAAAAGAAGCTTTGCTAGAGGACTGATGTATAATGTTACAGAAATTAAAATCTAATTGGCATATAATCACCTTTTAGGAACTGTAAGAAATGAATTATGTCTTTTAATATTTTAATATCTATGGGGCGAAAAAAGTTCTCTATGCGGGAGGCTGAGTATAGGAGAATTGTGATTTGAGGACAACTTGGGCAGTAAAGTACTGTGGACATTAATTCCATGGAGAGCAAGCTGGATGGGGTGGCACACACCTGATGATAGCTAAAAGTAGGCAGATCTTTCCAGGGCACATGCCAGGGTAGAAAGAAACCCAAGGCTTAATAGCAACCAGTGGGAAATCTGGGCAGGCAGGCTGGGTAGGACCATGCCAGCCTAGGAAATACAAGACCCTGAGTTCAAAGTCTACTACAGGAAAAAAAATTTTCCCATTTTACAAAAATCTTTTGCTAACAGCAAAGCCAAATTAGTTTGCTTAATGTACCTCATTTGTGTGCAGAATATGTCAACAAATTATTGTTGTTTTAATAGAATGCATTGTTCCTTCTTCTATGAATTTGTCCTTTTGGGAATCATATTTAATAATATTTGTAAAATGTGCAATAATCTCTGTAAAATGTCCAACGTGAAAGTGTCCCTTTTGTTTTTGTAGACTGAATAATTAGAATGATGTTGTTGACTGTTTAGAAGGTTATCCTTTGGTATTGTGGTTATAATTGCCTTCACTCCCAAGACAGAAGATTGCTTGTAATGGCTGAGGTAAAATTCCAGCTCAGTGAAATAACTCCCTTCTCATAAATGGTGATTGATTTGATGGAAAATAAAGCTATAAACTCAGAATTTCCTCAACTCATACCCTAAAAGTCTTTTCTGATATTATTTCCATAATTTCAAATCTATGATTTAGTGAGTCATTGAATGGTTTGTAGATTTTAGTGTTATATCTAACCAAGTCTACTTATGCCAAATTCCATCATCCTCCAAATAAAGTGGATAATCTTATGAAACACCCACAAATAAAAGTCGAAGAGTCTAGGATCTTAATGCAGGAAACTGTGAAGATGCCCACTGGCTGTGACGTTGCCTTGCATCATCTGGAGAGGGCCCAAATGGTATGCAAATGCAACAGATGTGGTTACACTCACATATGTGGCATCTGGGGCAAATAGAAAGATGAGATATGAATAAAGAAGGAGACTATTAGAGAAAAACACAAAGGTTAGGAGAGAGAAAAGGTAGCAGTAGGGATGGTAATGAGGTGAATGTAATCAGCATATATAAATAGCTTTAACATGTAAATATACGTAAATATTTTGCAGGCATATATAATATATAATACATAGTACATACAATGTCATTTAGATTTTATATATTACATAAGCACTATACACCATATAAAATATACATAGCATATGTATACCATATATAATATATACACTATAGTATAAACAATATTTATGTATGTATACTATATACTACATTGAGTATATATTACAGTATATATTGAGTACTTTTTATATTACTGTATATAGTTATACTTATTATTTATACTATATACAATTACATACCATATATAGTACCTACATAGTGTATATTTCATATACTCTATACCAACATACCTTATACATTTATGTGTATATTTTAAACATATAATATGTAATATATAATACAATATAGTATATAATATACTATGTAAGAAAATACAGTATAATATATAATAATTTGTAATTATATGCATGATATACATATATATATATTCATGATATAATGTATTATAATATATGATAATATATAGTGTACATTATGTGTAGTATATATAGTAGTATGCTATTTATAGTGTATAAATATAGAGTATATAGAGCATATAATACCAAATAAATACTTATATGTAGCATATGTCATATATATAGTATACATCTGGTGTTATATGCTATGGTCTTTTTGTAGCTTTTCTTTTTTTCCAGGGCTGAGGACTGAACCCAGACCCTTTTGCGCACCCTGCGGGCACACTTCCGCTGGGCTAAACCCCCAGCCCCATATGCTATGTATATACTATGTACTCTATTATCCATACATACACTATATCATATAGATAATATAATATTTAGTACCTGTTAAGTATTTCCACAGTGAATGTACACTAGTACATGGCTAATGCACTGGGCCACAGAGCTCACCAATTCAACAAGTAAAATTCAATGTTGTAGCTGACCAGCATCAGCTAATTCTCCTGTATTTGTATGCAAATGTCTTCCTTCACTCCCTCAACTTTTTTTTCCTGTTGTTGGTGGGGCTTGAACTCAGAACCTAGTGGCTGTCCCTGAGCTGTTTTGCTTAAGGCTAATGCTCTGCCACTTTCAGCCACAGTGCCACTTCCAGTTTTCTGGTGGTATACTGGAGATAAGCATCTCCTAGGGACTTTTCTGCCCCAGCTGGCTTAGACTATGATTAGAAAAGAAAAATATGACTCTCAATTCCAACTCTTTGAGATCTTTGTTAACATTTTTGTATCTATCCTTGTATTAGTTTTTGGTGGTGGTGGTGGTGGTGGTGGTGGTGGTGGTGGTGGTGGTGGTGTGTGTGTGTGTGTGTGTGTGTGTGTGTGTGTGTGTGTGTGTGTGTGTGTGTGTGTGTGTGTGTGTGAATGTATGCCTGTGTGCGTACGCAGGCCTTCCTGTATCCTGGTCTTTGGGCTTGAACTCCAGGCCTGGGCACTGTACCTAAACTTTTTGCTCAAGGCTAGTGCTCAACCAATTGAACCATAGTGTTACTTTCGGCTTTTTGGTGGTTAATTGGAAAGTCTCTTGGACTTTCCATTCCTGGGCTGGCTTCAAACTGTGATCCTCAGATCTCAGGCTCCTGAGTAGCTAGGATTAGAGGTGAGAGCCACCAGCACCTGGCAACTTCCTAAACTTTATATATATATATATATATATATATAACATATGTGTAATCTTTAATTATCTTTAAGTAGACACACAAAGGGTTTTCAATTCAACATGTTAATGAGTACAGTTCATCTTGATCAATGTCACCCCTTCCATTTTTCCCCATCTCTCCCAACCCCACCCACTACATGGCACTCTGTGTGTGTTTCTGTGTGTGCATGCAAGTGTCTGTGTATAATTTATCGAACCATATTTCTATTCCTTAACAGATGGTTCAGTTATTTTTTTTTTGTTTCATCAAAACAGTACACTAAAAAACATTCTCCATGTGTTGTTCAATACTTGCTTCAATGTTTAGGTACAGATTCTTAGGGCTGAGATGATTGAGAAAACCCAATATGTAATTTTCCCTAAACTAATATGTAACTTCCCCCTCTAAGGCAATTGGACCTCCTAGTATTCCATCCAGGGTTGTAGGAAAGTCTACTTTGGCATAACGCCTCCCATGTGTGTTATTTAAATGTTTACAATTCAAATTTCAAAAGATAAAATGTTTTCTTTTTTCTCATTTGAAAAGGAACATAGAGGAACTATCTGCTATGGAAAGCTATCTGCTCCTGAAACAGTAGAAAACCCAAGGAGGACTAGGAGAATTCTGACAGCTTTGTAGGGGCAAGAAACTTGCTCTCACTCAAGACCCAATGACATAGTGTATCCGGGGAAGAATGGATTCCAGTTTTTCAGATGTTAGAATCCCATAAGTAAAACAGCCCAGTATTTGCTTATGGACTAAGAATATATTAGCATGCACTTCACAATTATCTAAGAAAAGCTAAATGTGCCTAAATAATTGGGTACTGTATTATTTACAGAGTAGAGACAGGCAATCTACATTCAATACAGAGGCATCTTTTTCTTAATGACTATACATAGCAATATATAATCGAATTTTTGTTTGTTTTTGGTGCTAGTCGTGAGGCTTAGAAATCAGGGCTTGGGGCATTGCCCCTGAGGTTTTTTGTGCCCACAGATAGCACTCTATCACTTTCGCCACAGCCTCCTCCTCCCCTCTTCCTCCTCCTCCTCCTTCTCCTCTTTCTCCTCCATGGGTTTTTTTTTTTGCTACTTAATTGAAGATAAAAAGTCCCATGGACTTTCCTGTCTGGGCTGGCTTTGAACTGCAATCATCAGATCTCAAACTCCTGAGTAGGTAGAATGCCAGGCATGAGCCACCCATGCTCTATGATAACAGGAAGTTTTGTTACTGACAGGTGCTCTCAGAGGTGAAGATCCAAGATTCTTGGCACCCTGAAGGGAGGAATTGCACAGAGGGCATACCACAAGATAATGTAGCAAAGCAGGGAATTTAATAGAGAAAGAAAATCTACCATTAAGTGAAATAAATAGTGCTCCAGGACCAGAAAACTCTGGGAACTAACATGTAGTTACAATTCAAATTTAAATAGATAAAATGTTTTCTTTTTCCAATTTGAAAAAGGACCATAGTGGAATTATCTGCTACTGACTCAGAGTAGGAAATACAAGGAGGACATTCTGCTTTCTACCACCCAGGGAGTGTGTGAGGAATTCTAAGTAAGTATACCAGAGGAGGGGATCATGATTGGGAAGATTTTTTTTTAGAAGGGATCTGCGCACGTGTAAGATTGGCATCCCATAATGGAAATATATGAATGAGATGCGACCTGTGTGCATTAGGACTTCGTAGGAGTTTATTGCCCAAAGGTCAAGCTAAAGGCACAAGGGGCTCCACTACACACATACCTCAGTTTCCCTTAGAACTGGCCTAGAATTGTAACTACTCCCTGACCACAAATGAAGTGGCATGGGAGGAGCTGGGGAAGAGGAAGAGCTCAAGGTGTTAGGTAGCCATGACTAGGAGAGGAGTGTTGATCTGTGAATTCTTTCTCTGGGATGTGGAAATAGTAACATTTAGATTAATTTCTCAAGGCAATTGTGCTATTGGATTTCTCTCTCTGGCCAGCTCACTTTAAATGATTGTAAGTAGTGAGGTCTCCTGTGAACCTCAGAAATAGAAATGTTTGTAGTGAAGGATTGCATCCATTCCATCTTCACTCAGAACTCCTGCATAGACCTTTTCTCTGTACAGAATATCAATGCATTTGTAAAGGTGTAAGCCTTTGCATTCCCAGGACCTTAAAGAGCATTCAGTTTCTCCAGGTCTCTGAATGAGGCAATTGCTTGGCCAGGTCAGAGATAGAACCATAAAGATACATGTAAGACTAAGATTATTTCCTCCTCCTCCCCCTCCTCTGCCGCCGCTTCCTCCTCCTCCTCCTCCTCCTCCTCCTCCTCCTCCTCCTCCTCCTCCTCCTCCTCCTCCTCCTCCTCCTCCTCCTCCTCCTCCTCCTCCTCCTCCTCCTCTTCTTCTTCTTCTTCTTCTTCTTCTTCTTCTTCTTCTTCTTCTTCTTCTTCTTCTTCTTCTTCTTCTTCTTCTTCTTCTCCTCCTCCTCTTCTTCCTTCTCCTCCTCCTCCTCACTCTCTTTTCCTTTGTCCTTTCCTTTCCTTCTCTGCTTTCCTTCTTCCCTCCCTCCCTTCCTTCCTTCTCTTCTTTCCTTCCTCTCTCCCTTCTTTCTTCCTCTTCTCCACTTTCTTCCACCCCTTCCCATCCCCCCCTTCCCTGAAAGTATTCCGGCCAACCCATATTTGGGAAGTAAGTCTAAATTTACTGATAATGCTGAGTTTTGTGTCTGTATATGCTTTGCAAAATAAAATAAAAAAATAACCCTATGCATTGCTTGTCATAAAGGATGTGGTTTTTCTCTTTGAAAGACTTAACTCTCAGCTGTCTGGGGACTGCACAATTTCAGAAAGCATCTATTGGCTGCAGAGGTGACAATAAAGACTCCTATCATTTGGCTTATTAATTGTGGCATCTTTTGTTTTGTTACTGATTGGGTTACAACACTCATAGCTCAGCCTCCTGAGTAGCTGGGATTGCAGGTGGGAGCTACCAGCACTTACGCTAAAGATTGTACTTTTGATACCTCTTTCCCGATCCTGTTTATATCTCTGAAGATGGCTGAAGATGAGCTGATGTGCTGTCTTCCCCTGGCTTTCAGGTAATAAATCTTTCTTTAACCTTCACTGTGTCTCTTTATTTGTCTTATAGGGGCAAGAGGCTGGGGCTGGTATGTGGAATAGCTGGAGATTGGACGTAGGGTCTCCTATGCAGTAGTACACCAGCAATTCTTTCTACCATCAGGCTGTAACTTGAATGATATACTTGAGGGACAACCACATATGTCAAAGTTCAGATTTCTGAATGGAAGATTGTTTTGAATTTTCTTTTGCAGGTTCTGTTTGTGGAGATGGCTGTAGTGGCATGCATGACCAGTTAAATTTCCTGGAAGACAAATGGGTAAGAGTGGATGGGGGAGGAGGGAACAAGGAAGAGATGGAAGTCACTGGATTCTGTTATATGGGAATTGTTTGCGAGATGCAGAGAAGCCACATCTTGAGAGGTCGAATTGGGAGTCTTTTTTTCTTTTATTCAGTTGTGGGACTTGAACTCTGGGCTTGAGCGCTGTCCCTCAGCTCTTCATCTTAAGTTGAGTGCTCTACCAATTGAGCCACAGTGACAGTGTCACAGACTTTCCTGCCTGGGCTAGCTTTGAACTGTGATCCTCAGATCTCAGCCTCCTCAGTAACTAGGATTATAGGTGTGAGCCACTAGTATTTGGCTGGGAGTCTTTAGTAAAATGCAGACAACTGCAGGTAGACTCCTGTCCCAAAGACCTGCAGCCTAGAACAGAGCTTGCACAAAGCTTTTAAAGTAAAAAACCACATGTTGTAGGTGGAGAAGAAGCTCAGCACAAGCTAACTATATAGGAGAACAATCAGGGGTGAGCATTCTTTGTAGCAAAACTTTCCTGGGGCTAAACAGGATGACATGGCTGCAATCCAAAAAATGGCCTGTCTTGCCTCTAGCCTTTTCAAGAAGGTTCTATGGTGACTTCCTTATAATTTCCCCTAACAAGTTCTCTTTTGTTTGTAGTTGTTGTTGTTATTGTCAGTCATGGGGCTTGAACTCACGGCCTGAGTGCTGTCCCTTGAGCTTTTCTGCTCAAGGGCAGCACTCTACGTCTTTGATTCAGGTTTTCTGATGGTTAATTGGAGATGATAAATCTCACAGATTTTACTGTCCAGTCTGGCTTTGAACCACAGTCCTCAGATCTCAGCCTTTTGAGTAGCTAGATTTACAAGTGTGAGTCACGAGTGCTGCACTGGTATTCTAACTCTTGAGTGTGTTTTGGCATCTGCTTGTCACTGTATGCTCAACTCAGCCAACACAATTGAGAATCGGTAGCATTAGGTACACTCAGAAAAAGAGCCTGTTCTCCTGTGAGCGATTTCATGACTTCCCCAGGGGTGGCCAGATCTGCACTCAGTCCACAGACACACCATGGCGTTCTTCTGATGGACTCTAAAGCTTGAATAAGGAGCCCCATCATCAGCTGCACTTTGTGGATATTATTACCCATGCTTCCAGAGTCACATAGGATTCTCTGCTACCCGGGACCAACATTTGGCAACTAGAAATTGAGACTCAGAACTGCATTTAGTTGGCTACAGAGCAATGAACTTCTTGGTTATTTCTTACACTTAAAGATGGAGAACCAAATCCATATTGATTACACACAAACCAGTCTCTACTTGTAGTTCAGAATCATCCATCTGATAGCCATACTGCAAACCCCCAGATTTCTTCTCCCAATTCTCCCTTCAGAGTCCTTGATTGGAAACAGTTCCATGCATATTTGATGTGAACAGAATGGCAATGGCTCCCACCTGCAATCCTAGCTACTCAGGAGGCTGAGGTCTAAGTATACTGGTTTGAAGCCAGCCCAGATAGAAACGTCTATGGGATTCTTATCTCCAACTAATGAGCAAAAAGCTAAAAGTAGAGTTTATTCAAGTGGTAAAATGCTAGCCTTAGAGCAAAAAAACTAAGGGACAGTCAGACCTTGGAGTTCAGTCCTGTACTAGAATAAAAAGAGAAGGAAGAAAGGATAGGGAGGAAGGGAGGAAGTAAAGAAGAGGGAGGA